>NC_088301.1:57115465-57159801 GCF_032854445.1 Liolophura sinensis | reverse complement strand
CACGAAATGAATATCTTTTGTACCAAGGCGTGTGTCCGTTGCCTGAGCAGTATTATACACAATTTTGTCACGAACTGGACCTGAACTAAATCCCAAAGAAAAAACATTAACTAGTTCACAAAGCCTCATACAAACCTCTAGGTATAGTGAAATAAGCGAAAAGCGTCCAAGACAGCTTTGGGGCCAGTTACATCGCACTCTTATGATGTTTCTTCTTCATGCTTGGAGGTTGACTTTGTGGATGGCAATCAACAACAACGTTGACCAGAGGCGATAAAGGTGGTGGCTTTGGCGATCTTTACAATGCCAGCAGTCAAAGAAGATCTAAAGCCAAGGGGCTAATCCTGTAGTTTGAGGCCTGATCACGAAGTCATCCTGTTTAGCTTCCGGGCCAAGACGTGTTATAATCTCCTCAAACAGAGGGCCAGACGGTCGGCAGTTTCGGCCCCGCGGACGCCTAGCGTGAACAGCAAGGGTGGCGCAACACAAACTCCCACTCCATCCGAAACATCCCTTTATTTGTGAAAGTTTCTGACGTTCGTGTTGCACAGAAAAGACCAGATGTAGGTCTCCAGCCAGAGGTTTTGCGTCGACTGCGTCTCCATTGCTCATAGCATTTTATGACGCGAGGCACATAGCTTGAATGCCACGTTTGAGAAGTCATTTAACACTTAACCGAGATCGCATTGTCGGTAATAGTTTAAGAAATAATTAGACAGTTTTTGCTTTAGCAGATTAATGGAGTTGCATGAAAACAATGGATGCTAACTTCTACCTTAATTTTATTTAGAAAAATACATATACCCCAACTGAGTATATCATATATTATTATTGAGAGTTAGAGCTGAAATTTATAGTCTCCATTGAGAAGACAGCTCAGACGAGATGATAACTTTGTCTGTGATTAACAAGTAACGGGAACTGGCATCTTACCAACAATGCGTAAATCAGAAACAGCTCCACATAAGACAAGAAATACTTTAAATTTTCCCACTGCTTTCACTGTGGGAAGTAGGAAATTTACAATTTAAATACTCATTAGATGTCTAAGTCACTTTATACCATGTATACAGCCAAGCACTAACTGTACTTGTTACTTGTATGTCTGTTACTTGCTTCATAAAAAACGTTTGAGATATTGCTCCAGTAGTTTGAAATGAATGAATGAATGAGTGAATGAATCAATGAATGATTATAATTTAAGGGATATAGTAATGCAGCCATATCTTGAGGGTAATGTGTTTAAACCAGAAAGCAGTATATACATATCAGAATAACGCATAGGCATAAGAACCCATGTTAGGGTTTAACCAATTAACATAACCAACGTGAGTTGTTTCCCAACGCAATGGGTTTGTCCTCATTCCTGCACAGTTTGTTAATGGGGACATTGTTTCCTTTGCGGGTTTTTGTTTCATGATCGTTCAAAGTAACAGGTACAGATATAAATATACATACATCAGCTATCTCAGGGCTGTAAACCATTCGAGCGACAATAACTCATATAAATCACCACAGCTGTTCTGAACAGTTCTTCTTCGTCTTGCTCAGATACTATCAATGACTCCATAGTGAATAGTGTATGCACAAGCCAGTTTACCTGCAGCAGTGTTATTCAAAGACGACGAAGCTATTCTGTAAGTTAAGAGATTCGAGGCTAGGTAGAAATAATTAAAGGAGTATTTTTATCAGATTAAATCTAGCAGAAACTTAATGGATTGAATAATTATCTTTAGCTCGCGTTGTGTAATGTAACAATTACCGGAGAGGTAGGCCTATGTCACCGCTTGATATCGACAACTATATAAAAACTGTGACGTTACAAACGGGTATATATTTAGTTCCCCAAATACCATGTTTGGATATCTACCGTGGATAATTAAAGAAGAGCGCTGCAGTCGACAGGTACAGCCACGGAGCTACCGTAGGATTATGGATCTGTTACAAACGAACATGCATAGCTACATGTATATGTACATACCCGTTCTTGTGATCTCGGCGAAGACGTCCCACGATGTGGGGGACATACGTCGGCACGAAGTAAATGAATTATAGGGAGCGTCATTATCTGATCGGATTACGTCAGCAGTGTACGGGCAGGGTTCTAAGGGAACCTACACATGGCCTAACACGACCAAACATTCAACCTACCACACATTACAAGCTCCTTACATCCTTACACCTTTTCACCTGAAATCAATCTCACACCGAAGCTATTTTCTACCTGTTTCTTTTTGTTGCCTTTGAAACAAGCCGAATTTACTTCAAAGCGATCGACTATTATACCTGAATCAGACACAACACCACGCAAGTAGGATAAATTGCGCTGTCTTCAGACATATTTTATTGACATTTCAGCATGCTATGTGCGTGGGCAAGTCTCTAAACACGAATCAGTTCAATAGCATTCACGGATAAGTCATATAAAAAAGAAAACAAATATAAAGGCGATAAAACTGTAACGCATATTCTAATATTGCACTTAGATTCGCTTCACATATTGTATACATATTAATTTACATATATCCAATTAACCCAGGCAGATTAACACACGCATTTATGAATGCAACAAGTGTCCTTGAGGTATAAAAATACATTAATTGCCTCATACTTCCATTCATTCTTAATGAAGATCACACAATTTTGTCCCATGTTATTCTTACATACAACTAACTGAGACCACAAACTGATACATCCTCAGGAGTCAATGCACTGGCTTTGGGGGAGCAAATGTGACCCAGGCACTAGAAATACGTTTACGTCTACTTAGCTATGTTTCACAGCATAATGGTTTTTGAGATTCCATGTGTCTCGGGCAATTCACAAACTACTAATACTGTTTGATTTCAAGGTGATGGCTTTCTGTCATCTGAGATGGAACATACCAGAAGTGAGCGCCGTTTTACCTGAGCAGGTAGAAAATGTATTGCGTGCAAGTATTTGGGCTCTGATTTACGACTGTGACAGTATAGTAAAGACATGTCAACATACAATTCGTGTGATTACAACCCTTTGCATTTGACGGTAAGGCGTATATATAGCTATATAGATGTCTCCAGTAACTGTGGATGAGTTCACATGAAACACCCACCATGTATATCGTGTAGGAATAACGCCGTAAAGCAACACAAGCCTCTATCATTCACACTGTCGGTTGGAATGCCATTACCACGATTAAAACTCCAACTTCAAAGGTGTACGAGACACAGACGACATATATAACATATATATTTATTTATCAGCGATGAAACATATTAGAAAGCGCTTCACGCCATATGCATTTCTATAGAGGATAGTGCATTTTAGAATAAATTAAAGTTTCACTTTGAAAAAATGCCATAATGCATAGAGTTTTCAGATCATCGTTTGTGGAGTGAAAACGCGTGGCCCCTTACTACCCTGACTACAGATGTAAGCACCAGGCCGCAAGATCATGAAGCTCTCCTATACAGACTTAATTCAAAGTTCATCTTAATTTCTGAACATTTACTACCCTAAACATGTGACGTATTTTATGCATTCTTATTTTAATACTCGCACCAAAATATTGCTGAAATACTGCTGATGTGGCGTTCAGCCATAATCATTCATTATTTAAATACTAACAATTGTCTTACCCATTCAAAACGAAGAAAACAAATTCTATGTCCGTTAACTTCCTAATTAAGGTTAAGTCTGACTTAATTCTACAACATTGTGATCTGGGACCAGACATACAATCAAAGGAAACTAACTCTATGGCAAGTACCCCTCGAACGTTAGTAAATATAACTTAACTACTTTAGTGGTCTTCTACAACATAGTTTACTGTTGTTATTTTGTAATACTGTTTTGTCTACCCCTTGGAAGTAGACAAGTACTCGTGTAAAACCTTCTTCATACATACTGTATGAATTCGTGATTCTGTCCGGGAAGTATGGAACTCGTTTCAGTACATGATAAAATTGTCTCCAGCTATATGTTTTCATCTGATGAAACGTGGCAGTTTGTTAATGCCCGGCTCACGATGCCAATGCTGTGCCTCCTTCATGGGGACGGTATTTCTGGATCTTTCGAGAGGGATAGCTCTTTTGTGCTTCCATTATCAAAGGATGGTGTTTATGTGCCTTCTTCTACCAAAAATAAAAGAAAGACTTCCTAATTCCGGGATAATATTTCCAACTTGGCACTAGGAACAAGAACTGAACATAAACAGCGGTTCATGTCTTTATTCTGTGTCATTCTAAGTTTGACCTTATTCTACAAAATGTCGAAAAAAGTACTCTTTATTGCAAGTGCATGTGTACGCTTGTTTCATCTACACAAATAATACAGCGAAACAAGATAGCATGCTTGTGATTTAGACATGTATAGAAAACAGTGGTATATATGCGAATTTTGAAGTGTTTCTGCATCATTCTGAGTTGCTCTTAACACAGTCATGATTCAACAACAAGGTGTCATATAGGTATGAAACAAAAGATACCATTTTCCTGTCGTGGAAAGCAAAACACTGATACCATGTGTATGGCATACGTGAAATAGCCGAGGATTTCTACCAAATACTACCTACGATATTTAGCCAGAGTCATAGGATATGGCCAATCCAACACAGAAGTTATCGTTTTCTTATTCGTAAGAAGTAATACACAGGTGAATTGAATCAGCCATAAGATAATGACCGGGGCTTAATAATCATTGTTAACAAATTTTGTCATCAGACTAGAGTGTTCTGAAACAAAATCATACATAACAATAAAGACTACTTAGAAAAGTTCAGAATTTTATTTTTTAAACGAAGAAAGCAAATGGTGAAATGTTAAGATAAATTAATATGCTGGCGTACACTTGTGACCAAAAAACAAAACAACAATAGGAACTGGCTACATTTGAGTAGTGGATCGACCAGTTCCTTCTTTCGCGTTTACTTGCTCTCGTGGGTTCCTTTGGAAACCTACCAGCTAATGGAATCGCCTCAGTTATTAAAGTACGATAATGGACTGACAATAAAGTTTAGTTTTGCTAGCAAACATTAGAATAAGAACATCGTTTTCAGTAATCATTTCACATGTTCGTCATTCGACTTAACAGTTATATCAAACTGAATCTATAGTCACCACAGTAGCACACTGGTATTTTTATCTGATACAACAATGAGAGCAAAATACGCCAAAATAGCCAACGCTTTGACCAAGGGCTTGTTTCCAGGCAGACCAGTGCAACTACATAGATAATCTGATTTAATGCCACTTTCAGGATATCCCAACACGTGGATTTCGCCGTTGGTGTAAATTTTTGGCACCTTCAATTGTACTACATTAAAGTGCGATTGCCATTGCCTGTGTCAGAACACTGATTGGTCAAATATTTCCGATCACAAGAGTATCTACCCAATCACAGAGCAGTATAATTATCACAATCTGGACTGATAAACTAAGGTTTCCATCACTATACACGGAATGTTGTCAGGTGACAATAGTGTATCTGTGTACCAATTATACACGAAGGTCATCTGTTCTAAGATATGAAGAATAATCATTGGAAATATAATACATCTTCAACAACGTCAAGAAACAGACTGATATGGAAGCAATGTCCTATGTACACTGTATAAATCGATTTCTTCCTCAAAATATAGTTGACATACGATGAACGCGTGATATGATGTTGGAGCATGCCAGATTACACGATATAGTACAGGCTGAGAGCGATTATCTCGTGTAACATGACATAATGCTATTAAATACGGATAGAGGAAGGTCTAGGTCATTTGTGTGAACACTATATCCACCATTGTGAATACATGGCCGGATAAAAATGACATCCTGGGAAATCTTGACCTCTGTTCCCATAAGGATTATGACGTTACAGATCTCCCGAGTCACAGTCTCGTTCACAGAACCTTTCACGGATAGAATACGATACGGGGATAACAACTGTTCCGTCATCCTGGGTAAATCCATGCAGCCATGTCGTTTCTGGCACAGCGGATGTTCATTGGCACATAATGAAGACAATCGGTCTCCCATGTTCCCATGCAAGTGGTCCCTCCACTCCTTCACAAAGCACACCACGACGGGCAACACTGGCAAAGAGAACATTGCTGTTTGGGGACAGACAGATGCCCACTGATCTCCATAGGCATCGACCATTGATAGGCTTTCATCAAGTCAGATAGCAATACTTTCCCCTTCAAAATTTAATTCAGGAAAAGACATGCCGTTTTTTTTCCTTTCGTCGAACAATAACCAAACTCTGTGTTTCAGGACACAATTGACGACATCAATCGGCACAAACACTATACCTAGTTATGTATGTATAGTAGTGAGTGGAGAGTGGGCCGTATAAAGGATACAAGTTCATTTCGTCAATATTTAAAATGTCGTTTATAAATATACACACACACACACACACACACATATATATATATAATATATATATATATATATATATATATATATATATATATATATATATATATATATATATATATTTTATTGCATTAATTTTGCATCGTTCTTTGTTTATTTACACGTAAATTCCTCTGTTCTTTCACTACATGTGCTGCAATTTACATAACAACACCAGTGAAATTTACAGTTGCACTGCCATGTTCTTGTGTACTGGTGTGTGTTATAACCCCGGCCGCAACACATGAGTCCACAGCCGTCGATCTCTGTAGATGACCGATTGCATTTTCTCCCCACGGTTCCAAGGGTCCCTGTTGTGAGGTCATACTCACAATAGTTCGGTGATTTTTCTAAATAAACGATATCACTCCGCCTAGGTTTCCTATGGGGCCTTTTAGATTTTTTCAGAGTTAAAAATACGGGCCGTCTTGCCCGGCGTCCTTTGATTGGTTCAACTAGCTTAGCTTTGTTGTACTTCATTCGTAGATGTTCACCTATTTTCCTGAAAGACGGCAATGTAGTCCAACACGTTTTCATTGTGCACGAGCCCGACACTCCATGGCACTTACACTCCGTCCTCATTTTCTCTTTTACCGCCTGAAAAAAAGAAAAGAATAATTATAAGCGAACATCCCAGGAATGCAGTTTGGATTTGGTTAAAAACTCTCTAAAGAATACAACAAGAACAACATAAGTAAGAAAGATTATTGTCAAGTGTATTATCAAATAATGAAAGTGAAAACATATCAGATAACAAATTGACACGAACTCGATGGAATCTACTGTTCGCTGGCCTCAGGCTGTTTTGGGCAAAACCAATTATTTCCGACCTGTCTATACTATGTGTCAGCTATATGGCAAATTGTCTATCGATGAAAAACCCCAGATGATAAAAACACGTATTAATGCTGTACCGTAGGTCCTTTCTAAAGCCCAGTTTGTGTGCAGAGAGACACCCACTGGCTTGGCAAACACGTCAGCTAGGATTTGCTACAGACATTAATCTGCTCTGGTAGCACCGGCCATATTAAACAAACAGAAAAGGAAGAGGGATTGGGACAAGAAAGCTTCTCTAAAAGAGACTGTCTTAACGGATTAAAAAGAAACGGTTGGCTTATCAATTACGCGTCCATTAATAAATAGCGGCTACCCGCGGAACTAAGCATCATTTATCTTTAATTCATATTACTTCGAGAACGTGAAATGAGCATGCATTATGTCTATCTCCCTGCGATTAGATAAAATATGCGATAGCCAAACTTACCCTGTTTAGCAGTGCACCAACAGGGAACTCAAGTTTCACTAATTTACCATGTTCATGAACTTATACACCACAACATACATGTAAATACATTTACATACATGTATAAATTTATCAGCGTTGTGTTATAACTGGGGCCAAAAGCATTTATTAATAGAACTAATTTTTTCTAGTGTATCTCCTGTGCATGGAAAATATTTCTGTGCGTTTTTAAGGGGTCGGATTGTTGTTTCCCCTTTTCTTTACAGGAATGCCAAAAAGTTGTTTTTGCGGGCGACTAGTGCATAAACCTTGGTGCATCTGTGAGATTTGATACATCCGATATACTCTGCAGACCTCTACGGCCGTCGACAGCCCACCTGAGTCAGTAGGAAGGCAGTGATTTTTTCTCTCTCTGGTGTTTCTATCTGCCTGTGATGATGGCATTCCTCAGGTGAGAACGGATCGCTCAAACGAGATAAAAGTACCGCCATCTGTAGCGTTAAAGGATCATTTGGGGCCTCATATCCACCAAGGGACTCTCTGAAAAACTTTAGCCCCAGGCGGGCATGGTCATGGATATTTATGTAGGCAGGGCGTTTATATTCTGGTAAGTTAAGAATAACGCGACTGGGGGAATACACAGTATCGCTACAGCCTACGCCGGTATGGATAGCGGAGGTTTCTTCACATCATTGTACCGCCCATGCAGTACAGAGGTGTCTCGCGCCTATCATTCTGACAAAATTCTGTATTTATGGCCAAAGGAAATACAAGATTAGAAAGCGCTTCTGTTTCCATTTGTTCTTCTATCTGTGATTTAATGTCATCTGCACAATTTACATCAATCTGTCGCAGTCGAATTTATTGGTTGTCTTTGCCTCAGGTTAACCCTTATGAAAACAAATGGTTATACCCTGGGTGGTTTTGGTGAAGAATGTTGCGTGAAGCTATCACACGATTCCCACTGTTCAACTTGACACACAACAAAACACCCTCATTTCGCGTCGGTACTGCGACTCAATGCCGGTTCCTGTCTTCTCTACACCTCGAGCACACAAGAGAAAAGTAACCGTCAATTATTTCACCTGGAAAATACATACAAGTTGATGGTGTATTCATTACTGTATGCTATTACTGGATGGGTTTCTAATTATCACCTTTCACGATGTCACTACCACCCCCTCGATAATGCAAGTGCCTGAGGCGAACTCTGATTGACCGGGCGACTTGCTGAGGCCCTCTCCATGCAGGCGCGCGTAATCTGCGCCAGGTAACGCTAATGGGGAATAAGTCTCGGACGCACCAGTACAATGACGCCAGACAGGAACGGGGCGGATCAGCATCGTGCCCAGCGACATGGACATCCCTGCACCATTCATAAAACCACTCAACCACTTCACAGGTGAATGATTTCCAATGTTCACTCAAAGGGTTGCCAGATGCAGCGTTTGTGGTTTTCTCTGAAGCCATAGACTATTAGGCCAAATACTACAAACGGACTAGAAAGGCAATAGTCTATACAGATCATGCTTACAGAAATCCACCAAGAGAAGACCTTAATACGGGTGTTTGTACATTCAGACCATACTAATACACAAAGCTAGAGGTGCTATTTTATAAATTGCTAACCTTAGTTTATCAATGTGTTGCTTTAGTTATGCAATCTATCGTCAAAAGGTGAACAGTTTGTACATATATAAACCAGATCTATTTATTTATTCCATGGATATAACATGATGCTCACACTGAATATTTATATTGCTAATAGGGCTATACCGACTGTTAGGGCGATGAGAAACCGCGATCAAAGACACGGGTGTATATATTTTCAGTCAAGGGTATATACAACTCGATATAGCAAATCAGCATTATGTACAAAACATTTACATTTTGATGGACACTGTTCGAGAAGTTTTATTTTTCAAGTTAGTAAAACATCAAGTGTTGTATGCAGTACTGGTAATAAATATAACCATGCACAGTTTTCGTTATGTAATGAACTCTCATCAGTAGGTATCATACCGGTCACAACTGACGTACCACAGTGGACGGGTGACTGAATACTTAGTCAGAAACTGCAAACGTCTACGGTGTCGACCAACGGAAGCCAATAAATCAAAACGGTTAGCAAATAGCACACAATGAATGTGGAATGTACATTCCACAATTGTCTTTAAAGAATTCATTTGTTAGTTGACAGGTCTGTCAGTTACCATATTTGCTCCCATTTAATAGTGGCGTGTAACTTGTGTTGCTCAGCGTGTGGCAAAGAGAGACAGCATTCTCATGCCTCAAGACACCAAGGTGCCCCCCACTGGAGACCGTTAAGTCGTGACACCTATATCGGACTTTCCGCTAGCATTCAACTTAAGAAACGTTATACGCTCCAAAACATGAAACACTGGGAAAGTATACATTGTGTAATCCATGTTGCGTCAAAAATATGCGGTCTACGTAACAGGTGACACGCAATAAAATGTAAGAGGACCCGAGCGTGGGGGGCAAACACAAAAGTAATTAGTGTCGACAATATGGGCAAATAGCGGCATTGGAAATGGACAACACGCGTGCACGTAAACATCTACAATACATATTATTACAGTCAATGGGCACAGTACATCTAAACTCCCACAAAGAGTCTCATCTATCCCCAACTACACGGTAATATACCTGCTTATAATACTTGAGGTTTAGCAAACTACAGGTAAGGGCGTATGTAACAGAAAGTAGGTGATATAACTATATATGTATACATATGTTTATTCCACAAAACAATATACCTCTTCTTTCCTACAAACCATGTGAAGTCACTTAGGCATATCCATCAGACATGTTACATATTCCCACTTCCTGTCATTAACAAGTTTGGGACTTTATGAAGAAAATATCTGAACACATATATTGAAAACCGAAGTGGGACAAGCTCATTTTTTTTGCTCCGGCTTATTAAGATAATGGATATTCATCGGATAGTTCCTGTATGACCGAGTCAGCGTCAAGAAAGTGAGATATTGAGTAATAAGCAGTGTCTGTATACGTGCTTTGACCACTGATGAGCCTTTGTCTCCTTCTCATTCATGTTTGTTGTCTGGCTTTTCTTGATAAGTTTGAACTTGATATGTAAATTAACCTTGCAAACAGAGTGATCTATGTATAGTCAGCTCAGGCATAATACTCATTGTAGTAGGAGCTTAATGGCTCTTTATATGCCAGATAAGATGCCACGGCGTGGAAATAATAACACAAGAAAGACTCTAGCAGCAAAGTGTATGCCATGCTGCCAACTAAATACAAACACATGCAGCCACCTTAATCATGCTATATCAGAGTGATCCTGTGAAAGCATCAAATAAACCTGGGGCTGGTTTCATGAAGCATACTTAGTGTTAAGTAGCCCCTACCTAGGACCACATTATATCTCTACAACATATGTTGTCATGGTAGTTCAGGGATTTAACTAAGTGGGCTTCATGAAACTAGAACCAGTGGTTTCAATTTAATAAAATATTACAGATTCTTAGATATTCTATCTCTCTCTATGATATTACTTTGTATACGTTGCATTATTATTTTGTGAAATTGTATAACTCCAACCCCTCATTTGGTCCCGACATTGTGACATTTCAACGAGGATTACTCACTCATCTGGCACATTCGTCGGGTCGTCAGAATGTCTTTGGGTTCAACCTAGGCGTCATTTATTACCCTTGTGATGTCATTTTCAATGAATACATGTATACTGAAATCGGACAAATTACAATGTGAATGCCTAGTTTATCTCAGAATTATCTCTTGAAATAGAGGTCTTCATTATATTAATATTACTGACTTTTTATGGGCACCTAACGGCAAATCGATGACAGACACCAATCGGGTGACACACCAGGTATAACTATTTACCTACTGAAGCCAAAACCCTCAAAGAAAGCACACCTCGACAATAGCACACAGGGAATAAAACCAACCACATCCTGATATCTACAGAGATGATATACACCTCACCAAATCATTGCACATGTCAGATTCATGTACACCGTATGATTACCTGCTCATTATTCTTCAAACATACGGTATACAAGAACATTTTCGATACATAATGCAAGAATAAGCAAGTCCATTTGCTGAGCTCAAGTTCACTGTGTAATTATAAAACTTTATTTGGTGGTGACTGATCGAGCTATGTTGTTGATGAAGACAGCCAGGAAACCCAAGATGGCCGAAAGTAGCCATACTGGATTAGGGTGATTATTAGTGACAAAAATCGATCTCATGCTCCCGCCCTCTCTGTAAACCTCAAGCAACTGTGTAAATATTAATTCGATGGTTGGAAACTTCTAAAGATATCTTCACTAGATAGGTGGTGATAGACTGGCGAAGGGGTGGTTACACGGGCAGCTTTTCGATGCCCCGTCAATATTAATCCTCTATATTGGCAATGAACATGAGCGCGATGTGCAGCAGTACTGATTTTATAGCCCGACCTTAGCCACAACTAACGACAAGTAAAAGAGTGTAAATGTGTCTGCTGGTAGGACATATCAAATGGGTAACAAAATTTTACAGGTGTTACACAGCTGTTGACAAATGCAAACAAAACAAGGATACATATACACACCCTATTAGCCTTCTCTTCTTTATAATCTCACAATGTAAATAAATAATGCTGTTGTCCTAGATACAGAATACACGACGTTTCTGACGTGAAAAACGCACTTCGCAATGTGGGCAATGTATGCCGACGAATGGGTATACGATTTAGTACATACTCCTTAGAGAAAACGATGGCAGTGAATTCAGCTTATCTCCTTCATGTAGACATATACAATAAAACACTTGTCGTTGCCCGAGGCAGTAACATACTTCATCACGTTTATTGTACACAAACGTATATATGTATGTATATACAGACATCTCGACGGAATCTCTACATACAAGTCACCGTGATGTGTGCTGTCATATACATGTACATGTGTACATTGGCGGGTCTGGAGTACGTAGCTTTTATGACGATTCAGACGAGTCTCAGTAATAAATTAGGGTGTCATCTCTATCACACTGAGATACGAAAAGAAACAATCACAGTGTGACGAGTCAGATATGTATGGACAAGTGGTAATAATAAGAAACAAAATCTAGGCATTGTTGTAATCATTTTACGATATGTGGAAATTTAGGTTCTGTCTTGCACATTTGGGTAGGTTGCATAGATGTTCAGTCCAGTGCATGCGATTGCATGGATTTAGGCGACGGACTACACGAAATAAACATGTCTTCATAAATTCTGCGCTAGCAGACCGACAAATTGAGATGAACCTGAGGTTTACTACAATAGGCCCTTGACTCTCCACTTGTACACACAGCTCTTTACCCGTACGTCTCCACCTGGGGCTCGTGGAGGACTACTTGATTAAAAAGCTTGCCGTGTGTACTACTCCTTGTAATTTTGCCCCCCCCCCCCTCCTTGTGAACTCCACATGGTATGATTTGAGGCCCAGAGGTGAGAATGTCACTGTTCAAATGTATGTCACACGCAATCGCTCCCAACTGTCAACAAGTGGTAACGTTGTGCTGTAGTACAGGTCTCTATCAAGAGGCAAGCTCTAGTGTTACATCGCAAGACAAAGGTAACGTCGAAAATCTGTCTACACACTTTTTAATACTAAAGACGATCAAATAGAGAGACAGTTCGTGCGGAAATTATCGCGAAAATATTCTGACACATGATAGTGTTCGGATAAATAGATGTCACTATGCTGTAGTATTCACCTATATAGAAACTTCAATTAAACGCCCCGACTCCACTGTTGTACACTTGTCAAACAGAAGCAAACTTTAAACCTTACACACAAACCTGTAACAGTTTGATCAACTAGATCCTGAATCTTATTACACTCTATTTCATGTTTGTTCCAGCCTTAAACTCTCTTGTGCTGTAAATCATTCGAGGTATATTTGATTATACTCACCTCCCACAGTGTTTAATATATGCCGAACTAAATGATATTGGCAGGTTAACATTTTACAATGTACGCTGGCTTGTTCATTTAACTCTGGTCGGGCATGGGGTCCCTGTCAATGACAATACAGATTTACGATTTCTTACGGCAAGTTTGAAAGGTCCATTGTAAAATTTTATGAGGTTTACACATTTACTAAAAAATTATGCCACTGTCTAATACTGAGCGATAAATCACAATTAGAACAGCCAGGAAATAAATGCAAATTCGTAGGCATCTATACAATTATTTTTGATGCATTTGCAAAATCTTTATTTATATTTTATGATCATTTTGATACTACACACACATCCAGCCCAAAGATAACTCGGGCGTCTTAGTGAAACAGGGGTCTGGAGAGTTTCACCGGTTGGCAAACGATGAACACAATCACCGTCAATAACTGTGACGTGAATTATCCAGTTCAGGATATAATCAGCAGCTCGCTATAGTGTCAAAACCAACCACCTCTGCCAACGTGCGATGTAAAATGTCTGTTGTGATATCAACATGTACAATTTAGTAAGTTATCATTTCTTACTTCTCATGCAAAGAATGACATAAGGCATTATTACCCGAGATTACTACAGACAAAATGGGATCTGTCGTGTAAATAACCTGACACCCTTGTAGAGGGATTGTGTGGTATTTTCAAACGAAAAACAAAACACAATGCTTTACAATGTTTTGACTCCACACAGACAGGATGTAAATACACAAACAAACAAGAAATATTCATGTAATGCAGATGCAGTACGTATGCGGATGCATTACGTTTAATCAGTCGTAGATTCACTATGTTCAATGCGTTGATAGTTTTCGAAATCAATTCTGCATCGAGGTATCCTTTATAGGGAGGATATTAAAAGCAAAACCACTAGAATAGATACCCAGTAAACCGGACCCTAACTTCATACTCAGGAGAAACATGCGTAAATGTTTTCCTCTCACATGGAGATGGAGGCCGTATTGTTACCAGTCACCAGAACAGGTGTTAGTACAGACCAAGTCCTCACCAGGGGGAATAACGACAGGGTACTTTCAGAAAAGATTGGGGATCGACTATTCTTCAAGATCACTTGTGCGAGCCGTTGATATCATAGATAGGGCTTTACGAAAGGATTCCTCTTGTTGTTACGGTCCACTTTCGTCTTAATCTCTTCTCTCCAAAGTGACACCTGACAAAAGCCGTTCCTTTCTACCTACACATCGTTTCAAGAACGGGTCACAAGTAGACCACTTGACTAGAGCGATTTTCTTTAGCCCATGCCATAAATCCGACCCGTCGCGGTTTCGCCTCCACATCACCTAGGTGTGCACACTATTAATAGTAGAGAACACGCCTTAACATAACGATTGTATACCTGATATCAAACTTCATACAACACACCTGTATCCAGGTACAAATATGCCTCACGCTGAAACCAAATCGCCTGCTTTATTCGTCAGTACCTTCATTAGAAAGCTAAAAGCAACGCGAAAGACGTAGAATGATAGATAATCTTCCGTAGTTTAAGGAAAATGTGTTAGATATTTCTGAAAACTAACATGCATTTTTTTCACAAGTTTTAATTTTTCACTGACGTCTATTCTTTTCTGGGAATACATAGTCAATAACTAAACCACGGGTTTATTAGCTTAGGTATTTTCAGCATTCGCAACGAGACATATAAGTGGAGGAGTGTATCGAAGACTTAGAGTTAAAGCTTAAGACCGCTTGAGAGTGCCCCCGCCGCATTCCTGGTTAAGCTGGGGATGGAAGGCGATGGTGTGGAGCCCGGGGGAGGTTACTATTGCCCTACCGGCGGTGACATTGGGCAAACATGGCAGTCTTGGAATCAGACCTCCTCTTAGTGTTCAGTCACGGCGGGGAAAGCAGCACGGCTTAGTGATAGGCTGATATTATGATCACACCAGCCTTACCTTGATTACGCATTTGTTCAACAGACAAAAGCCTGTTTTACAACGTCAAAATTAATCTGAAATGAATGGCGGGAGGACACTATAACTCGCTACAAAAGGCAGACAAAGATGTCTTTATATTGAGGATTAACAGGGTTGTCCGTGGTAAGAATGGGTTTACAGTGGCTAATTTTATTTACGTTATGATAGTCTCTGTGTTTGCGCAGACTTTCTCGGTCGAACCTTGTCCTCAGTGCTGCAAAGCTGGGCTAATTAACGCGCCATACACACCGAGCACAGCCATGGAGATTCCCTCATGCAAACCACGACACTACAGCACGCGACTTTAAGGGGCTTTTCAGTTGTCACAATGAGGCAAGTCACACGAAAGTGGTGAGTGAACTTTGACTTCTTCCTGTCTCGAACACTCTCTGTTTCCCCCACCGAACAAGCCCCGAGTTTCAACGCGTCTCAACAACAACCCGCCTTTCTGTTTGAACGTATAGACTTGCTATATTTGCATATGGCCAAAAGGGCAAGGATGAAAAACGTTTCAGAAGTATAATACGGTCCGCAGACACCGTACAATGGAGTTTTCAGGGTATTAAAGAAAGAAATAAGGGTTAAACAGACATACGGTCATCTTCTACATGAAATACCAAATGAAAAACATTTACTTCGCCACTTGAAAAAACATTTGCTCACACGTTAAAAAAGTTTACCGAGAAACATTTCAATGTTGCGCAAAATTTAAAGTTCGCTTCTTTCCTGTGATAACAAAGCTGATATCATTACCTAAAACAGGCTTGTACTACTTGGAGTTTGCCATCAATACACATTGGTTGTTGATGTTATCGTTCAAAGCGGTTCAACGCCAATTTTCACAGGTAGACAAAAAAAGTTTATGAAGCAAGCGTCTTTCTCACAGGTATGCTCCTTCCAAGGGTTCTGGAATATCGAAGGATTCTAACGAAGTGGTCACTCTTGAATAAAGACATAATCTTATTTTAAGGCTACAACAGAGCATAGGGATACTCACAACAATTGTATATATGTTGAAGTGTCAAAACAGACTGCAATCGACTGCAAATGCAATCGAGAATCATAATCTACGTTTCAGTTCAACAATAGTAGGGTTAATACCGAAAACGACGTTTACTACAAAACCTCAAAGGAAATAAGAGAGTGTATCAGGTAAACCAAAAACATATATTTTTGTCATCATAGTCTTAACGGCTGCATTGTTCGCTGAAAGTTTCGACTGGAGATGTGGATTCAGCTAAGATCAGAGAATCGTTACAATCGGCTAACCAAGATCACTGAATAGCTTAGGATAAGGGATAAGGGATAAGCAATGTAACTCAAAATAAAACTATTTTTAGACATCACATACTTCTTACATTGCCTTAATATGATAAATCTGCGAACAGAAGTATATTTCATGTACATAATGAGACAAATAAAGAACGTTTCCTTGAGAATACATCGCTTGTTGTCTGATCACAGAAGGCGACTTCAGTGTAATTTGCAGAACCTAGAATTGTGACAGTTGATCGTCAGTAGCAGACAAGTACTGACTTCCTGTTAGTGTACAAAATTACCTCACAGGTGACAGTGACAGGGTGTCCATCAGTGTCGCGTCAGAGCGTGGTTTATAGTGCACGCAGTGTAGCATTGCATGGCTGTACAGTGAGCGACTAGTGATAGGACAATGTGGTTTAAAGGGGATGTCGCCTTTACCTACGATATTGATGAGGGTTTACACCGCCCTATGACCGAAAACTACCCCCTGTTTCTAGAAGTCGGAAACTGTGGCATGGCGCTTGCACCGTATCACAGGGAACGGTTTATCCTCAGTGAACAGTTCTAATCAAGTTTCTGTAGGTGTGTAGCTGGGACAAGACCTTGGCTTCGAGGTTGCCGAGACGACTCTTTCCCTGGTACATGGTCTGTTAATTGCTTATAATGTTGGTGTAACAAGTGGATTACAGGTCACGCTTATCTATGCCTACTTTCCGTGTCGCTTACTTAAAATACCCAGGTTGTTAGTTGCAGAACTTCATTATTCACTACACAAAATTCCGAGCCACCGTCCTCACTAACGAGAACAACTCTTTTGCTTGTGTTTCAGATACCCATCTATACAACCTCCACTTTCGACACTATACACATGATCACAATGCCGCATGAGTTACCATTTCATCTGTCAACTATTGTATAGAACATTCCCGGCAGAAGTGACTGAGTAAGCCGTTGTATTAGGGTTTCAACTACAAAAATAAAGAAACAAAACAACAGTTCCACTGGAATCCACTCGTCCAGTATTACAAGCTTGCCTCTAATTTATCAAACATGTGATCAACTGGACGTGAAGTTAAAACGGCTGAATAACCTCACCCGGAACACAATTTCAAAGATATTTCTTCATCAAAGAAGACGAGGAGATTAACCAGAGAAAAAGCAAGACACTCTGTCGCCAGTGGTGTTGATTTTTGTGTAAAATGTTTCACATCAGGATACTTTCTTTTCACTTCAATAACACTCGATTTAATGGCACTGTCTGGATTTTTTTTTTTTTTACAAATAAACGATTTGAAAGACTATTTTGAAAATTCGGATTCACGCTCATTAGCAGTGCTTAACCGGAAATAAAGAACTCTCTAATAAAAAAACAATATATGCTTTGATGTTCGCAGGTTCACACCACACTTCCGGCAACGCTAATTAATTTAGCCACATTACGGTTGTGTGAACCAGAGGTAAGAAATTTCGGGAAATTTGTGGGCAGGCACAATTAAGAAACTGTGGAAATTGCCCGAAGACACTCCATAAATCACTTCATAAGATGCAGTAATTGACCCCCAAGTAATATAAATGTTCCGCTACAGTGAACAGCAACGGTTTACCCTCACAAATTGCAGATCAGGTCGTCACCTATTGACTTTAATTTGATTTCTGTCTCGTTAACATATGGCCAGATATTGTCAACAAAGCACTGCGTATCTGCGCTGAAATAGACATTGAACAACATACGATGGCAATGTGTTTCAGGGGTTCCTGTATTGCAGGAGAAACCCTTTCTATTGGGCTTTAAACGAGACAAAGCTAGTCATGATGGGAGGAATTTGTCCAGCTATTTCGCCCTCCTGCACTTCAAGGGGTTGAAGCGGATTTAAGAAACAGAAGAGACGATAGTTGATGGAGTAGACCAAGCAGCCGCACGCGATGACCGCTGGTGTTTCTTGTGTCGCCTGCTCGTGCTCAGAAAAGAAACACCTCTTTGAAGGGATAGAAATATTTTCATATTTGCCGTTAGAAAGAGAAATGTGAGCCGTAAAAGTTACACGCGAGACTCCGCTATTTGCTCATCTCTTCTCCAAGGAGAGGAGAGAGCTTTAACCCGTTTGGTGTCAGGAACGGGTATTAGCTATCTTTCTGAGGCAGGTTTCCTAGGATGCCTAGAATAAGACAAAATAAATAGCGCGGGGGCTAAAACAAAGCATACGATCTTTACTAACTATGTGTGTTATCTTGGGACCTATGTTAAGACGGTAATCATGACACAGTGGCGGGGATTAGATCTCGCACACGCACCCGACCGGCTGCCATCACAGAGGCGATCTGCCTGACATCGGGCGTGTACATCCAGACCAAATGGATCGGCAGCCTGTAGACATTTACCCAAGATAATCCGACGGGATCTCCCTCTCGCCAACCTCTTCCCGGGCTCATCTTCGCAACCCAACCAGAATTAACGCCTACATCTGCCATGCACAAACAGATCTGTTTGTGTCAGTTTGCGAGGACAATCTATTAATTGAAAAGGATCACCATGGATCACAGAGATCTATTTTTTTATCTTTCACATCCAGCAATAAATTAAACGTCAAGTATGAAATCTTGGCAGTGGTTGAGGGAGGAGGAAGAATATGAGCGAGTTTCACACTTATGAGGTGTCGCATAGACATTAATAAGCTCATTAACAAGTGTTTAGTATAAGATGAATGCATGCAGTACATGATACAGGTAAAGCTTGGCTCAAGGCCTAGTTCTTATATGACATATATGAGTTCACGGACTATCTACTCCAGGACTGGCACGGGGACATACAACTATAGCAATGGCTGTATCCCAAGTTAATTGAATTGAGGGAAGAGTTGGTTTGGGTTTGCAAGTCTCAATTCTTTTCTCCACGGCCCCACCCGGTGACACTGGAATGACAATCCGCTAGCATGGATGTGATACAAAAAACACACCAGTTCCAACAATGACCCAACAAAGGCAGTGAAAGCAACACCGGCAGCTCACGGCCCCAACTACAGACTGGGTGGGCCCAACTCAGGGCCTTTCTTTTCCCCTCATTCAGCTCCCCTTATGTTAAAGTGTAAACATCCCGGGTAATATGTTTTTCTGAAGCACAATGGAAACAACAACTTTGGTGGGCATTTTATTGTGGCTCAACACGACTGCCCTTTCCTAAAGACCTTCCACATGACATGTATTTCGTGTGACATTATTATTTGTTCGAAGTTCACTGAATGCGAAATTCGGACAGATCACTGCTAACAAACACTCGGATACAGGTCCATGCCAGTTTATGAACTAATATGACATCGTTCATTTTAAAAGTACAATAGATCCGATTTCTACCTCTCCACTGAATCTTTAAATTCTATATCAGAAGGCAGTAAACTTCCTTAGGTAAAGTTGCATTTCTCCCATTTAAGATACTTATTTCGTCAATATATATGGCAACAAAATATAAATTCTATATCAGAAAGCAGTAAACTTTCTTAGGTAAAGTTGCATTTCTCCCATTTAAGACACTTATTTCGTCAATATATATGGTAACAAAATATAAAAAATGTTGAGAATAAGAACGCAATTCTCACTCAGTAAAGTAATTAGTTTAGTCAAATTGGACAATTCAGTATCACCTTTCACAAATGCAGTAGGCCGTCTTCACATTCACAAATATATACTTTGGCTATATTAATACAACTGTCCTCGCGCTTTACCCGTGTTTTTTTTCTACAAATCTAAACTACATATATTAATGTGTGACAATCCAAATGTCTGACAACCTTGGACACCTAGAGCAAGTTGAGGAGCTTCCGAATACTGCAAAAGAAATCTACAGTGGTGTGACATCAGTTTGACAAGGTCCTTGGGGTCAAGTCCTATCAGTGCTCATCAAAGTTCACACTCTATACTTCGTCGATGACGTGAGATGCTTATGTAATTCATTCATTTAATGTTTTAACCTTAGGTGCCAGAAGTATTACGTTACCTCACTACGATGTTCTAGGATGTCTCACGCAGCTACCTGAGTGTATCAAAATTTGATGGTACGAAGACTAAAGTAAAAAAATATTTGTAGGAAATACACACCTGGTGATGATATAACAATACGGTTTCTTGCTTGGATCAACTATCTTGACCCATTTGTTTTTTTTTTAACATTATTCATTTTACCATAATATTTAAAGAGCATGTTGCCGCTTTACGAACATGTATTACCTATGTATGTATGTATGTATGTATGTATGTATGTATGTTGTATGTTTCATAGTTCTTTTACTGTATGTTTCAATATTGGAAGTAGCCTCACTACCTTCCCGTCCCTTTTTCTTGCTACCAGTCCAAGCACAAATGCACTCACCTTTCGCCCCGCTCGATTGTTGTGAAGGTTCATCAAGGACCTCTCATCCTCTTCTATTTCTCGAGCATCCATGAATTTTCTCGCCAGTTTGAGGCCATATGTAATATCTGCGCTGCAGCCTCCCCACTTCCAACCTTGGGCCGAGAATCGGCCTTCTTTTTTTGACCTATCACATCCACAGTTGGACAGGTTTCCCTGACTACAGGCCTGAGTTACTGCGTATGTCACTCCCGCTGTGCTTATGGCATAGGTAAAAGCTGCCTCCCGACTTCCTGTGTCAGCACGAAACGGCCAGCGCCAACACCAACGAGAATAAAATTGAAAAAAAGAGTTATTCCTGAAGAAATTTTATTTCCAGAATAAATAAAATAATCAATTCCTACACACTTTACTGCACATAAGATTAGCTCACAAAGACTTTAAAACACTATGTAAAATAAAATATATTGCATGAATACATTCAGAAAAAACTATCCATTTATTGAGAAATGCGTAGCTCAGGGTAACAAATAAAACTCATATATACATATAAATTATGCAGAAAAATACCACTTATGTGAATGCTCACAATTTGTTAAGCTTTGTTTTGATATGATGCAAGAATAAGAAATTAAATATACATTAACCGGATATATCGACTGTTTTTGTGAGCGAAGAGAGGCTGTTGGTGAGAAGAGGTCAGACTTGGATTTCTCGAGTATGTGCCTGCCACATATTTCGGTGTCTAATCACACCCACGTTAGCTTCGCTACATCAAATGACATGGCAATAAAGTGGAGATTACACTAAGTGTCGAATAGCTATCATCCCTGCGGACGTCTCTCTTGTTTCTGTACTTTTATGCCATCAACAGCCCATTGGACTGTTAAAGCAATGGGCTAATTTATTTACCGACTTTATGTTTACAAGGGGTAAATAATTACAGGCCTTCAAAAAAAATTTAAAAAAAGCTGTGAAGTTGGCCGATACACCCATGCTGTAATTACTCGGGGATAAATGGTGTGTTCAACAACTTGTGAAAAGATACGACAAAGGTGAGTAAGCCTAACACAAGCGCTTCCAGGCAAGTCTGAGGTTTCTACGGGCACTTTTTATATTATCATGTAAATAAATTTCATACTTCTTAGGCACATGGTGGCACATAGGAACTATGTTAACATTTTCTTAATGCCTTCTAGATAATTATTCATATTCTGTTCCATAACTATAACTCAAACCACGTTCAATAAATGTTCTATGAATATTATTCAATATAAATATATTTTTGTACATATTAAAGTGCATTTATTAGTAACAGGAGTGTATGTATTATCGTATAGTAGTTGAAATATATTTTATGGTATAAACATATCCAGATATATGCATTCATTTATTATCGTATTTTTATATTACAATTTCCCGAAATAATTATATCTTTACTTTATCAATAATAATAATAAATTATCATTATTTTTATAATACCGCACAGTAGCCCTGAAATCGTGTACCTTAGAGAAATAGATTCAGGCTACATTCCATAGATTTATGACAGAAAAAAGTACTGTATACCACAATACGGCTTAATTTCACACCCGGTTTCCGGCATTTTCTTCTTTCAACAATTTAGTTATTGTTTAAGAACATTAAATGAAGGTTAAAAACATGAGAAAATACGTGAAGTATTTTATAATTAAGGAGAAAAAGATTTCATTTAAATTCAATGAAAAGCACGTTAATATTTTGACAATTGCTTGGTTCAACTGTTTTCAACATCTTCAAGTTACAACAGCTGCATTATTCCAGGAGTTATGGGAGACCTGGTTCATCCTGGACTCGGCCTGGAAAACGGCTAAATGCTATGCATAGCCTGGCCGTCAAAGACTTCAGAACTGTTCCCCATTTGCTAGCAAGTACCTGCTGCCAAACCTTAACAAGTAAGCCTAGTCAATATTTACACATTACACTCCCCTTTCATCAGAATATTTCAAGTGCACACAGACCCAGCAGGTCCATCTTCCTTTTTAGGAGACTTTGTTTTTGTTTTAGAAAAACAGTGCAAAGACGGCTAGAGGACAGTTGACACTGGAGGACGGGCCTGTCAAGTCGACGGGATCAGGAGATTAAGAGTGTGTAAGGGGCCAACACGAGGCGAGAGGCCTCTTTTTTACCTTGCCCGGCCAACACTTTTCCAGATCGCTCGGCTATCGATACTGCAGAATAAAATAGCACTCCATGTGGATGGGCTTGGCAACCCTCGCAAACAAACATGGAGTCAAGGCATTCTAAAGAAGCATAATTTAGCAGTTATGTAACTCACGTCACCTTGGGGGACAAGTTGGGGAAATCTTAACTTAAATCCGAGGTGTTGAGAATGTGTGTAAAATGTAGTGTGTATGTTTTTTTTTTTCACTCCTAGAGCGCCTGGGAAGCGTTGCGAACATGATAGCAGAGAAGACATTATCAGACCGTTATCTAAGGTAACAGAGGAGTGGTGCGATCCCCTCTCTACTTATCTATGCTCTACTAGCTGCATCTAGCAAGACAGACCCTTCATTGAAGGCACTGGCAGTCACAGACCTGAGCCATGTGTTTGTAACGAGCATGGTAGAAAACAAGAAAGGAAAGAGAGTGAAGGAGCTAATTGTCTGTGAACAATGACGGAAGGATTATGTCTATTTGTATTAACGATCTTTTAAACAAGCACAAATTCCCGGGATAACAGTCGAATTGCTTCAGGCATTTAGGTATAGTCCTGTGCGCTCAGTCTTACTTTCAACCTCTTGGGTGTTTTAACAGCCCAATTTGACCAAGAATGGGATCCCCCGCGGGCCATATACTCATGTTTCTGGTCTGTAAACTTAAAAGGCTCATTGCAACAAGGCAAGTTTAATGCCTTATATAGTACTTATAGCGGTCTAATAAAACAAAATTCATGGTCCTTAATGTCGTGTGGCCGGGACAGATATAATTTAATCAATAGCGCTACAAAATTAGATAGACAGATATTTAGATAATTTGATCCTGTACTCTATCATTGTAATGACCTTAAAGGGAACGCTGAACGTGACCTCTCAATAACCTTAATTGTCGAGGAGGCATAAGTATGAGTGAGATAGCTCATCAGTACATACATAGATCGTCGAACAATCTCGTACCGTACTCTGCCTTTCAACTTTGTTTTAAACATATCGTGTCAACTTTATTTTCATTCATCTTGTACACTCTATAAAGAAATCAATAAAGGCCATATACTTATTTAATGACAACTATTCAATAGGGCGTACTTCCACATCACGAGGTGACAAAATTGGCAGAACTACCACCTGCTGGAAAATCATTTCTCAGAGTTATTAACTAATAAAATCTAACACTTTTATACGTATGCAATAAAATGCACATATTTTTAAAATATTCTTTTCCTTCAAAAGATATTTACAACAACAACGTCAATTTTATCATTTGGTATTAGCTCTGCTGTAGAAAGTAAAAAAGAAGAAAGTGTTGCCTTACCCACGAGATGCACGTGACCAAACATGGAGTCTCCCGAGCCAATATTGGAGCAATTCCAGCGTTTATTCCGAAACTGGTATTGACATTCGCTGATTCCCAGTTTAGCCCCCTCACCTATTGCCACAATAGCGTCCGGTCGACTCTGGCAAATTGTCCTTTGTTTAGGAGCGAGGCCAGGAATTTTATTACAGATTATATTGGCACCCAGAGCAACAACAGACGACAGCGCCCTGAAAGAAATGAAAATATATCTGCATACATCAATGAATTCTCTTCTAGGAAACTACGTAAAATCGTATAATATGTTTTTAAATACATTTACCTCTAGAATAGAAGTGCAGAAAATTATTTTAAATGCTTTCCTGAAACAGGATATATGCCCCCAAAATATTGTTTTCTTTCGAAGAGCGCTCCCACGGGGAATTCGCTTCTCTTTGAATTGCGGGTGGGTTAGACACGTGGTATTAGACTGCCTGTCACATCTCAATCAGCCAAGGTATTCCCGGCCCTGTAACACTCAGATATGAGATCAATCGAGCCGATAGAAGAGCATCACCTGGTCAATTATGTACATGTGGATCTCGCCTGAAGCAGGCAGGGCTGCTCAAGCTAACAGCCTCATCGAACAACCGGATATCAGTCTGCACGTTAGAAGTTTACACGGGTGTAAAATAGAAGCTAGCTTTGCGTGCAAAGGCGAAACTTAATAAAATGGCCACAGAACTAAGCTATGCTGGCTGTGCAAATTAACTGGAATGACAGGCATGTATATTGTGTCATACTTATTTCAGCCACGATGTGTGTAGTTTGATCCAGGCTGTCTCAGCCTGCATCAGTTTACAGTAGGTATAGTCCCGAAGCTCCTATAGAAGCAGAACTATCTCTAACATTACATAGGTGTTATAGTTTGTAAGTGTCAACTCGCCTTGATTATCTTGCCCATAAACTTCTCTATTCTTGGTGGTTTTAAGTGGTTCAGTTACAATATCATAATTTTCTAGCCTTACAGAGCCGTCCGAGTATAACGATATATCGTGCTGAATTCTCCACAAGTTTTTACACTGTTCAACGGATTGGAACAACTCTAAAATAAGAAACAGAGCTATGTGAGAAACACTGTACAATCGTACTGTGTAGTCAGGTAGGGGACTGTGGCAAGGGTACACAAATATACCAAACGTGACAAACACCTCATTTATGAATGTAGACAACAGAGGATAACATAGACAAATTGTCCGTGAAGCGAAGGCGCTGTCTTACTTATGTCCAAACACTCGTCTTTCAATATATTACAAATTATCCTATTTTTTTCTATCTGCGGGCTCTGCTGGTTTGTGCCTATAATTCTTTGTCTGATTAGGCTTGTAGAGGTGAGGCACCGCTTTTCATATAATGGCAGTTAAATTGCCTCCCAGGAAATCGACTGAACCTATATTGCATGGTATGTTGCTAGCGGCAACTATATCAACAGGCAAACTTCAATCACTGCCGTAGGAGTCGTTCGAATCTCCTCGCTTGCCACTACACTTGAGATATACTTTTTCCTACACTGCATCCTCCTACTCACAAGAAATTCCCGTACATGCAATGAGACACATAGATGAGCCCGACGAATAGTTTCGTGTTCCGGCTAACTCCCATCTTCGTCTTTCATAGTTCTCTCTCTTTCTCTCTCTCTCTCTTCCTGTCCGCACAACCTCAGGTAACAGACACTCCACTTATCTGTGTATATTCCATTCAAGTTTGGTAGCCAGTGATATATCCGAACGTGAATTCACAATTTTATAGGCTACACGGAGAGAAAATACATTTTGTGAACTGCAACAGGTGTATGTGAACCTCAGTAAAACCTTCCGCCGAGTGATGCGTGCCCATCTTGACTTTGCGACACACCACTTGTTACAATACTATAATTGTGGATTTTGTAAGGAACGATTGAAAACAAACATGTTCATTGGCTATTTGTGACACTTCACACGGACCGAGGATTGGATCGTGTAGTTTTAGCCCCGCCCACCCAGACTGACAGGAGAACTCCCGCATGTATTGTAAACCGTGAGTTGTACGTACGTCACTTGCTATAGAGATTCTGAGCACACCAGCCGACATGACGGAGATAGAAGGGGTTAACACCCCAAGAGTACAAGAGAGGGGTTTCTGTTAATGTGTTATGTAGTCTGTTCGCTACTGATGTAACAGCCAACAGCATTATTATTCTATCCAGCTTTCCTAGGACGTGTAAAAAGATAGCTGTACAAATTTATGGATGCCCAGCGGCTCTGTCGCATGACTTGAAACAGACTTGCACAAGTTCACTTTCTTAACAATAAAAAAAAGTTCGTCTGTGAACAGAAGAATTTTGGAGATTCTCTTGTGACTACAACAGTCTGCTATTATTGAACACAAGACTTAGTACTTACCTGAGAGTATATATACCTATGTGATTTTGAATGTAAGGGAATCTGCGGTCACATTATGTCGACAGACAACCGGTAATCATAGCATAGCCTTAGGCTATCGCTTGTCTCTCAAATAATGTAACTCTCACAGTCGGAGTAAAGGACGATCGGTCCATTAAAGGTCTCTGTGAAGATACCACAAACACCACAGGTTGCTCGACGGACACCCCCCCCCCCAACAAGCCCCTTCCTCCCTCAGGATGAGACCCGCCGTAACGATATTAACTCGACCCGTGTGAACACTACTTGAAAGAAACGGACCCATGTATATATACTAATAAAAAAAACCCTTCTTGAACAGCGATGTATACATTTTTTTTACGAAAACACCTTAATAGTTTCTTCTATATTAACTGGTGTGAAATTTGCCCAAAATAATTATGAGTGTGACATGTTCTAAGAAGATTTATTTATTCGTTAATAGCTGTGCATATATACACACGACTAGGTCTGTAAAAAAAATGATATGAATCATTATAACCAAATAGTATACCTGAGCAAATCCAATTTGTTATGTAAATTAGAAGAAAACAACAAACAGACCATAGCATTGTATTGCTTGGATGTCAGTCAAACGCTGTCTGCATACCACCCATCAAATCAAGTCGTATAAATATTAATAACTGGCATTCATTCATAGTCGCTGCATAAAAGTCAACTCGTTTCTAGTATACATCTTCAACGTTAGACTCGGCAACATACATGCATCCCCGATACATGCTTACAGCGAGTAATGTGAATATGCCAGAAATGTCACGAGCCCTAATACGAATATTAGGACAACTTTTTACATGAATATACTTATTTTGTGAAATAAAAATTGGCACTCTACACATCCTTTGACAGATAAGAACTCCGTTGAATTCAAAGAACCGACTTTTTGAAACGTTATTTATTTGTTTATTTGATTGATGTTTTACATCACACTCAGGAATATTTCACTTATACGACTACAGCGTTATTAATTAAACAGCATTATGGTAAATACTTCTTGGTGTATAGCTGGCCAATGTGGAAACTAGGCCAACTAAATGCCCGTGGTTCTTTATCACGATTGATTACACCGCCAGCATATTCATTCATAGAACATACAAATCTCAAGATATAACATGGAGACATGTTCTGTGGAATAAAATTTCCTCTGTACAACTTGAACGTTAACTTATGTATAATACATCTTGTCATTACAGAAGTGTAAAAGATATGTCTACGCGAGAGTGAATAGATCTTAATTCTACATCTTAGAAATTCCGTCTTCGGTAACACATGAAAATGTTTTCATATCTGAATTCCAATATGCGTTCAGACCAAGCGGCCATAAAACATGTATAGCTTTTTGGAATTTACACTGCATTTGATAAGTGAGTAGTGCATCTAAGCTCTATTAAAAACGATATGCGTATTAATCAGAAATGCATGCTCACTGGACTCATTTACAACAATCCCTTAGGGAAGTAATAAGTTTTAAAAACACTAACATGGTGAAAATTTCGACCGCCGATTTGTCTCAATTAATATAGGTGATTTTTTCACCTAATAAAAATTTTATGATTGTAATGGAGTAAAACTGTCAGCTATCACAATGTCGTCGCTGGTCTGGTTTTATTCTCTATGCTATCTTTAATTATGCTGTATTCCTGCATAAACCGGGATTCTGCTGGTGGACTACACATACCCGAGGCCTGTGCATTGTTTTAATATGATTGTATGCTAAATGTGATGACAACACAGCATTTTGAATATTTCTAGACCACTAGGCCACTCTACTGAATTGCATTTAACACCACTGAATTTTTTTTACTTACTTCGGCTTAAGCTATGGCGCTAGGAGTAAGTTAAAATGATTCGCAAGGGGCTAACGAGGGGTAAACCTATGGCTCTTCTCTTCCATAATGGGGTATAAACCAAGCAAAAAAGTAAAACAGCGTTCATAATTCATGGGGTAGTGAACTATAAACTACGGATTATACTCTTGTACAAAGTATTAAGATGGTTGTGTCACGAAATAGATCCTAGGATTAATGCCTCTTCATATTCCCATCAAAATTGTCACCATATCCATTAAGTGTACATCTCGGGACTTATCAGTGGTGTCAGAAAGCAAAGAGATTGAGTTAACAAGGTGAGTGACACATGGCGTGAAATATATTGGGATCAGACTGTCTACTGCAAAGTACAAATTCCTTCAAAATTATTCATTGAAATGTATCATTTAAAAAGTCATCAAATTTCTGATATTGTTAATGTGAATTCATGCGTCGTATACCAGCTGTCAGCCAATAAGGACGATTCAGGTCAATAATTGCAAGGCCAATTCCCAAAACGACAAATAACACAAACCACCAAACACCTAAGAAAGTATATAAAGTACGAAAATAGGACGGAATCGTACAAAGACAAGCAGTCAACAGTTTCAATGGTGTTGGAAAGACGCAAGGTATGTTCTATTCGACTGAGTGAAATCAGTATTCATATCGTGTACCATGCTACAATAACTTGTCGATGATAAAGTGTAATGCACTTTGATATCAACTGTTCATACATCCAAGGTGCCGATCGGGTTCAATGCGATGAATATACGCACCTAGCCCAGGATTAACCGGAATTAGACACCATCAAGAAGCAGAGTACCACAAATTCCGGACGCTCTGTCCATCTTTACTTACGAGAGAATTATACTTATTGTAAAACTTAAAGGAAAACTTTAAACTCAAATATCTGAAAACTATGGTAGGCTTTATGAGCCATACTAACGGTATCTAGGAACTCTGACGTCTCATTAACTTTTGTTTACTGATGTCCACCAGAAGGAAGGAATTTTTGGGAACTTTATTTCAGTAATCTTTCACTCATGGGTAAAAACAGTTATTCCAACATTCAGTGTCGCCATTAGAGTTGAGAAAACTTATGTGACATCAGAGATCCTAACCTCTGATGGTATAGTCCATACATCCCACCTTAGAATTCAAATGTTCAAGCGCCTCTATACACCGTATAGACATTGATGCTCTACCTAAAGTTAAACAGATTCTGAAGGATCCCACTGTGCAAAAAACACTCGTTGACCTCCATAGTAATTTTGTCATCACTGTAGCAGACAAGGCTCCTAATAATGTCATCTTCATTTGCAAGAACTATTATTGTCACTCCATCAAACGCCTTCATTCTAAGTTTCTCAAATTTTACAATGTGTATAACACTCTCGTTGGCAGGTATGGACAGAGCGTTCAGAATCTCTGGCGATCTGCATTGTGATCAACCACAAAGACGGCCCTGTTATCCTCATGTACATATCTATCGCATACATGGTATTTAACAACATAGATGGCGCTGGTTGCCGAGTGTAACCGTTTATCTTGTAGACAGCTTTTATACAGACCAGCATGTCATGTGTAACATCATAGATGGCGCCTCTTGTAGTATGAGATCTTTACATATTAACGGGAAAGACGAACTGTATCTAATACCGCTTAACCTGGGTCTAGGGGCCAGAAAGGCATCCATGGTCATTACATCTGCATGATGTCTTTATGAACAGTTGCAATCAAAGCGCGACTGAGATACCTGGAACTCATTCATGGACTACGAAATGGAACTTTGGTATGGAATTCATGCCTGGAATATCCACTGTCTGCCCGGCATCATTGAAAACTGATGACCACTTCTCTCTTGTGTGTTACCGGCTTTATTTCCTATTTGTATAATTTCTTACATACCTTTGGCTTTGGGAGCTAGTGTTAAAGGCTGTTTTGGAAATGGATCTTGCGATTATTGACTTGGAACGCCCTTTACGGACTACGAATGGTATACGAATGTCGGACGTGACGCTCATATCTATACACTGTTGATATATGAAAACTCCCCACCATTAAGTTTGAAATGTGATCAAAGTGCTATAACCCGTATAACTTTTTGCGAAACATAATTTTGAGATTTCAAAAAGTGTGTCGAGTTTATACTAATGCGAGGAGTCTTAGGCTACTACACATCTTTACTGTTTCGAAGTCAACACGCCTGTAACAATTTTCTACAATGCAAATGACCGATCTTCGGGTCGAACTTTGAGCATTGCCATGAAGAGCCAATACAATGATAAGACGACATGAGATTTCTACATCACCATAGCGATAATTTTAATTTCGGATGAACTTGATTATTTTTGTAAAGATTAAGCTGACGGCAATTCACAAATTTGTTATACACGCGCGAGTTTTGCCTGGTGGAGAGGTCTGAAGATAACAGGTCACCTGTAAACGGAGTGCCAGCATTAAGAAAAGATGGAGCAGAGAAAGGTTTCTCACACATTGGCTCTGCAACAACACCCCTATTTCAGGTACAAGTTGTTTCCCTGTGATCTAGCCGTCAATGCTACGTTTTTGTGCGCACAACTGTGTGACAGAGTCTACCTGGATCCTCGCGAGACAGCCTCCTCAATAGAGTTGTTCTGTGTGAATTAAGTATGTAGCACCTCAATGAAGGCCGATTGTATCGAGACGATATAAAGAGCATGCTTGACTTGTCTTTAACGAAGCTCGCTCGGTGTCCCAGTCGCTTCGCTTGCTCTTCACATACAGCGGGAGATGTCCTCGCGAATATAAACCTGTCACTCGTCATTTACAGCAGTTTGTACCCAATTTAGATTGACCAAGTCTGAAGCGGTAAACACTGCCTGTGTTTGTTGGTCAGATGTGTAGATGCATGCTCGGGCCAAGTTAGTCTCCGCCACAACCTAGTATGCTAAAGGTGTATAAATGACAAGTTGAAGTACAGGAACACAAAAAGGTACCCACATCCTCGGGTAGGTCGACCTCCACTGGAGTTGGTCAAAGGCAGTTATAAATTACTGTCATGTTCTTCTCAATAGAGCTGCCAACCACAAAGTAATCCAAATTTTATATCCATCCTCCAAGCGAAGTTTTATTCCTTACAACAAAAGATAGGTTTCAGCGCTCTTTCATTACGAACACTGACTGGGAAGTTCGGAACACTCAATACCTGTAATCTCTTCACAATAAATGAGACTAGCGCGACAAGTTTTGTCTCTTTTGATAGATGCTACAGTAGTGTAAGGAAATATTCAAACAATTTTGAGTCATTCGATCCTTTCTGAGTTAATTTAAAAGTAATTTCTTCACTTTCTCAAAGATCAGCCAAATCGAAAGTTATCCTCGTGAAATTTGCAGAAATTATCACAGATGTTATATAACTATTTGAAAAGAACTGATCATACCATCGTGGAACCAGGTGTTGTTAACTAACAACTATATAGCACCTGATACACTTGACAATTCACAACAGGTATGTAACTCTAGCCAAAACTAATACCTACTTAAAAACTGTAGCTTGTTTGCACGCAACCACAATGGTAGATACTTCTGTTCCATCGAAACGTACCCATTATGAAACACCAAATATGGGTTAATCCAGGGCCCATCTTAAATCTTGAATCGAAACAAAAAAAAATCGCAAGAGGATAGTCAGCCAGGACTTATCAAGCAAGTATTAATATTTGGCTCAAGTGATGAGGGCTGCAATCTATACAGCAGCGTTACAGATCTATTATATTGTGGTCATGTATGATAGATGTAACAAAGTCGTCCGTATGAATGAGTTCAAGTTCTGCAAGTTTACAACGTGTGTTAACAATTAAGCTGTAAAGGTTTGAACAAATGACGCCATTTATGTCCTTTCTGAAATAGCAAGGGTAATCTGACACAGTGTATCCAAAATGTGGTTATAGGTAATGCATTTTTTATATATACAGTAGCCATTTTTATAACTGCAGAAGCCATATAACCAAAGTATTAATGAACAGCAACTCACAGAATTTATGAAAACACTGGAAATATCCTTGATTGGTAACAGCTATACACCTTTTGTTAAAATTATAAGGTTCATACAGTTAAAAGGAGTGCTAGAAAATCTATTGGTTAATCAATTATCGGGTGTTCTCATTTCCACAATTTTAACCTTGTCCTAAATCTGAAAATTATAGCCGAATATAATATTAATTTTAATAAATATGTCATGCAACAAGCAATCTCTTCTGTTGCAACTTTTCTACAATTGGTACGAGCTACAATAGCTATATGAAGAAAGGTCTCCCTTAACCCGTGTAAAACTTATACAATTAATAAAACTGATTGAAGTTACACAGGCTATAATATAACAAAACATTCTTCATTTGTAAGAAACCTGTACAATTTTTATAATTGGTTGACTTACACCCGGTTTATAATATAAGAAAATGACCCCTACCTTTATAAAATATGTATATATACCCGGTTGGAGATATATATATGTTATATAAAAAGCTGACCTCTATCTGAGTGAAACCTATACAATTTATATAACTTGTATAAATTATATAAAAAACTATAAGTAGATCTCTGTCAACTGTGTGAAACCCGTGTAACTGGTTGAAGGTACACAAACTAAAATATAACTCAATCGTTTCCCTTACTTATGTGAAACTCGTACAACTCATATAACTAGTTGCAGCTAAATAGGCGGTAATATAACAAGTTCTTCTCCTAATATAACTCCCTCGCCTGTGTGAAACCTGTACAATCGATGTAACTGTTCCCAGGTAAACAGGCTATGATATAATAAGATCATCTCCCTCACCTGTATGAAACTCGTACAATTGATGTAACTGGTTGGACGTACACAAAATATAATACACCAAGATCTCCTCCTCACATGTGTGAAACGTGTATAATTGCTGTAACTAGTTGGAGGTACACAAACTATAATATAACAAGATCTTCTCCTTCATCTGTCTGAAAAATTTACCATGATATAACTGGTCGCAGCAAAACAGGCTCTAATATAACAAGATCTTCTCCCTCACCTGTGCATGTGAAACGTGCAAAATTGGTACAACTGGTTTGAACCAAAAATTTATAACACAGAAGCAAATTTTACTCCAACACCAGTTTGAAACCTGTACAATTTCTACAGCCGATTGGAACTACATAGCTATAATACAATGACATGTTGAGGGCTTCACAGGTTCAGTCCATTAAGATGTTGGTTTGATGTGACAGCCAGGACCCTGACTAATGTGGTCGCTTGTTCGAATCCAGTTTCGGTTATTTCGGCTGCGGAAAGGACCATAAAACTGACCGTCGTCTTGATAATGTAATATGCAGCTGAGTGCAGCAAGAAAAACTCCAGATAAATAAATCATCAAATGTAACAAGATATACTAATCTTTTATAAACTGTATTATTTGGAACTACCCTATAATGTAATAAGATATACTAATCTTTTATAAACTGTATTATTTGGAGCTATGTTATAATGTAACAAGATAAACTAATCCTTTACAAACTGTGTTATTTTGGAGCTATGCTATAATGTAACACGATAAACTAATTCTTTACAAACTGTGTTATTTTGGAGCTAATGTAACAAAATAAACTAATTCTTTACAAACTTTATTATTTGGAGCTATGCTAAATGTAACAAGATATACTAATCCTTTACGAACTGTATTATTTGGAGCTACCCTATAATGTAATAAGATATACTAATCTTTTATAAACTGTATTATTTGGAGCTATGCTATAATGTAACAAGATAAACTAATCCTTTACAAACTTTATTATTTGGAGCTATGCTATAATGTAACAAGATAAACTAATCCTTTACAAACTGTGTTATTTTGGAACTATGCTATAATGTAACAAGATAAACTAATTCTTTACAAACTTTATTATTTGGAGCTATGCTAAATGTAACAAGATAAACTAATCCTTTACAAACTTTATTATTTGAAGCTACCCTATAATGTAATAAGATATACTAATCTTTTATAAACTGTATTATTTGGAGCTATGTTATAATGTAACAACATAAATTAATCCTTTACAAACTGTGTTATTTTGCAGCTATGCTATAATGTAACAAGATAAACCAATCCTTTACAAACTTTATTATTTGAAGCTATGCTAAATGTAACAAGATAAAGTAATCTTTTACAAACTGTGTTATTTTGGAGCTATGCTATAATGTAACAAGATAAACTAATCCTTTACAAACTGTATTATTTGGAGCTACCCTATAATGTAATAAGATATACTAATCTTTTATAAACTGTATTATTTGGAGCCATGTCATAATGTAACAAAATATACTAATCCTTTACAAACTTTATTATTTGGAGCTATGCTATAATGTAACAAGATAAATTAATCCTTTACAAACTGTGTTATTTTGCAGCTATGCTATAATGTAACAAGATAAACTAATCCTTTACAAACTATATTATTTGGAGCTATGCTAAATGTAACAAGATAAACTAATCCTTTACAAACTGTATTATTTGGAGCTACCCTATAATGTAACAAGATTATTCCTGCACCTGTGTGAAAGACGCACGGTTTGTGTAACGTTATGTTAATCTGATCTCCCTCGGCATCACGATCGACTCTTTCTGAAGATAAGGTGTTTAGACAGAGGCCTTCATTTAATTAACCTACCACACATCTACAATGAACCTGATGTTAGTGCCTAATTATTTTAATATCCGAGCCCCCTTGCATATCCTATGAGTATACAAAGCCCATCGCATCCAAAATTTTCAACTATTCCCAGTTCGATTTGGCGACGTATACTTCTGACGGCTATAACTGTGATTGTGAATCCTCAGTTTTTACCTACAACAAATGTAAACATGTCCTGACTGGTGACCTTAATAGTATTAAGAATCATGATCTAAGGAATCTCTTTGTGAGGGGTCCTATGTGTAGGGAAAAGAGAAATGTCAACATTCGATCTAACAAAAAAAATATCATCTGGGCGTTTGAGGAATATGTTAAAAAATGGTCAAAACGGGAGGAAGTGCATTCTTCGGTACTTAACGATTGGCTTCAGATTGTCAAAAAGAAGGTCAGTTTAACTATACACCGTCTAGACATTGATGCTCTACCTAAAGTTAAACAGGTTCTCAAGGATCCCACTGTGCAAGAAACACTCGCCGACCTTGATAGTAAATTTGTCATCACTGTAGCAGACAAGGCCCCTAATAATGTCATCTTTATTTACAAGAATTATTATTATCAAATTCTTGTTTAAGAGCTATGTACATCTAACACAACATCCACGTATTCTGCTACTACATGTACTCTGGAGGAATTATTTAATAAACAGAAAACCTTTCTTAAAGAAAGGCGCCTAAAAATACCTACCCGTCATACAGAAATATTTACTGGATTCCTAAAATGCATAAATCCCCATGCTCAATTTATTGCGGGTTCAAGAAGTTGTACCACCAAAGTCTTCTCAACCCTACTTACGAGAGCGTTACAAGACGTAAAGTCATTATAGAATAAGTATTGTTGTGCCATAACAAAAAATTCAGATGTCAGCTGCATGTGGATTCTTAACGACTCCAAACGTCTTACAGAAGAGCTTTATGTACATATGCATATACCGTACAAAGACGTATCCACATGGGATTTCTCTACTCTCTATACTACGATTCCTCACAAAGATCTTATTGACAGAATATCGCTGTTAATTGTCTCGGTATTTACTTCGGGGATACCATTTAGCAACAGTACATAGGTAATCCAATGGGCACTAATTGTGCGCCTTTTTTGGCAGACCTTTACCTGTTTTCATATGAATACGACTATATGCAGAAATTACCTAAAAGTAATATCTTTAAAGCTCGATCCTTTTCATTTACCAAGTGGTATACTGATGATCTACTGGCGTTAAATAATCCCCATATTGCTGAAGCGGTGAAGGAAATCTATTCGCCTTCGTAGGATTTAAAGGAGACAATAGATAGTCCTGATGGTACATCTTATTTGGATCTATATCTGTACAAAGACGAACAAGGTCTCCTTTCACGCCACCTTTACGACAAAAATGATAATTTCAAATTTGATATTGTAAATTATCCTTATTTGGATAGCAATATGCCAAAGGGCCCTGCATATGGCACATACATATCTCGCCTTGTAGCATTTGTCAGATCTTGCGTAAATTGTGATGACTTCAATCTGCATCACAAGTTGTTAGTTCAAAAAACTAATTTTTTAGTCTCTAATTGTTTAGAATGCTCCACCAAACGCCTTCATTCCAAGTTTCTCAAATTTTACAATGTGTATAACACTCTCGTCGGGAAGTATGGACAGAGCGTTTAGAATCTCTGTCGATTTGCATTGTGATCAACCACATAGAAGGCGCTGTTATCCTTATATACATATCTATCGCATACATGATATTTAACAACATAGATGGCGCTGGTTGCCGAGTGTAACCGTTTATCTTGTAGACAGCTTTTATACAGACCAGCATGTTATGTGTAACATCATAGATGGCGCCTCTTGTAGTATGAGATCTTTACATATTAACGGGAAAGACGTAATCGTCCGTTACTTTTGAATTTTTGAGCGTTAAGGTCTGTAACGCTCGTCATTTTCGAACTGTATCTAATACCGCTTAACCTGGGTCTAGGGGCCAGAAAGGCATCCATGGTCATTACATCTGCATGATGTCTTTATGAACAGTTGCAATCAAAGCGCGACTGAGATACCTTGTTTAGTTATTATTTGACCTGGAACTCATTCATGGACTACGAATTTGAACTTTGATATGGAATTCATGCCTGGAATACCCACTGTCTGCCTGGCATCATTGAAAACTGATGACCTCTTCTCTCTTGTGTGTTACCGGCTTTATTTCCTATTTGTATAATTGTTTCATACCTTTGGCTTTGGGAGCTAGTTTTAAAGGCTGTTTTGGAAATGGATCTTGCGATTATTGACTTGGAACGCCCTTTACGGACTACGAATGGTATACGAATGTCGGACATGACGCTTATATCCACATGAAATCTGTTTAGATTATCTAGTGCTCTGTCTAAATTAAATGGAGGCTTTAAGATTCATATTACTGGTAGTTATAAGCGGTATAGGCCTATAATATCTTGTTTTCTTCCAGCCTCCACATGGAAGCTGCCAAGACTGATAAAGTAAGCTGGATGGACTGGATCGTCTTGTTTTTCACCCTTGTTGTGGTGGCTTTAAATGAAAATGACTTAATTACAGACCTACATGTACCAATATTGCCAATCTTACATCTTCCGAATAGGAATAGTACAGCTTGGTCCACCAAAATAACAAGATCCTATTTCACGTCTCTATGGAAGATGTGAGCTTTTCATAATTGATATTTATATACAAAATACTGTTTGCCTCATTGAAAAAGGATCTTTCTGTGTTACAAGGAATCAACAGAACGAAAAAATGTAAAGATCATACAATCATGATTTCACTTTACGTTACGCAGTTCGCATGGCAGAATCATACCAAACATCCCCCAACGTCTAAATCTGTCAAAATAGCTAGTGTGAATCAATGTGTGAAAACACACATTCATATACCAGCCGCCAACCAATAAGGACGTCCCCGGTCAATAATTGCAAGGCCAATTCCCAAAACGACATATAACACAAAGCATCAAAGAACTAATATATGATATCAAGTACGAAAATAGGACGGTATCATGCAAAGAAAAGCGGTCAACAGTTTCAATGATGTTGTAAAGACGTAAGGTACATTTTAGGCAACTGAGTGAAATCAGTATTCAAATCATGTATCACGCCAGAATATAAGTTGTCGATAACAAATTATGTATCTCAGTTGCTCTTTGATCGCAACAGTTCATATCTCCTGTATCAGCATTTCTACTACTGCTGATGTCTTCCTATTATAGCGTATACTGTGTCAGCCAACTACTGATGATGTCTTCCTGTTTGTAACGTCTCCTGTATCAGCATTCGTGCTACTGCTGCTGTCTTCCTATTGTAACGTCTCCTGTATCAGCATTTGTGCTACTGCTGATGTCTTCCTATTGTAACGTCTCCTGTATCAGCAATTGTACTCCTGCTGATGTCTTCCTATTGTAACGTCTCCTGTATCAGCAATTGTACTACTGCTGATGTCTTCCTATTATAACGTTTCCTGTATCAGCATTTGTACTACTGCTGATGTCTTCCTAGTGTAACGTCTCCTGTATCAGCATTTGTACTACTGCTCGTGTCTTGATATTGTAACGTCTCCTGTATCAGTATTTGTACTACTACTCGTGTCTTCCTATCATAACGTATCCTGTATCAGCATTTGTACTACTGCTCATGGCTTTCTATTGTAACATCTCCTGTACGAGCATTTCTACTACTGCTCATGTCTTCCTATTGTAACGTCTCCTTTATCAGCATTATTTACTACTGCTAATGTCTTCCTATTGTAATGTCTATGTAACGATTCGTCCCTAATAAGAAAATACTTATTATTGCTAGTGTATGAAACTTCACACAAACACCCGCGTGGAGAAGTTCTTACAAGTGGTTGTAAGAACAGTGACGAGTGACTAGATTTGCCAATTATCAGACTGTTACCACTGCTCTGGTTTCACTCCCTTTGCTGTAACTCTTCTATATTGTATTTTGCGAGAAAAATGATTCTGCTGGTGGACTACTGATCCCCGACACCTGCTCCCTGTTCATTATTTTCATGTTGATGTTTTATTATAAATGTTAAAACACATCATTTTCAGTAATTCTAGATCAATCACGTCTAAGGCATTGCAAATAAGTTCACTACATTCACTGACTCTGCTTAAATGATGGTGTTAAGGGACGTGTAATTTGCTACTATTTAAGCATTTACATGAAGTTATAATTAAAAGTGGCCAGCGGCCGGATTTCTCGGGTTACGGGTGACCATTTGTCAGCTTTCACTGTCATCAATGCTCTGTTTCACCGTCTTAGCCGAAAGCCATTCATGTTGTACTTCTGCGGAAACCAGGATTATTCGGGTAGACTAAGCTTCCCTGGGGCCTGGTCCTTAAATATTGTTTACATTTTATTGTTTATCAGATGTCATGATAGTACAGCACTTTGACAGATTCTAGACCAGTCGTGTATAATATATTGCAAGTAACATTGTTGTAAGCACTAACAGCACCGATTAACGATACATTGTCATCACTATTTGGTTTTACTCTCTATGCTGTACGTCTTTAATACTGTAGACTATAACCCACATTTGCAATTATAAGCCCAGACAGGGCCCATATAACAAACTTGTATGGAATGTTTCCTGCGTGCACAGTAAGTACGATGGTATTCTGTATTGTATATTGAGTTCCCAAGGTAATTACGTACACGTTACATGTCATGTACCGTACGATGAGGCAAACAAGCCACTGACCATTCCACTCCCTAACCTAAGGTGTATTCCCCACATACTGATATAGCTATGTAAAGTTGTCTTCATTAGCAAAATGTATACATGTTTTTAGCTCTTCCTTAACAATGCATGTAATAGCAAAACATTCGTGTTTAACCGATTATTATATAACGTATTATTTCACGTGTAAAACAAGCCATGATTGATATCCGACCATTACTTGATAAACGTTATTGTGAATCAACTTGCTGACCAACAACCCTTGCCCACGATAGTCAGAAATTACAAATGTAATACCACACATGAAATGTTTCATCCCTATTTCCGTTTACCTATCAGATGTAGCACGCGTTGTTTCTTTTAAGCTTTCAAATACCCTCGGTACGGTTCTGGGCCGTCCGGAATGTTATACATGAATGCGGCGGTGGAAATGGCGGCTGTAATGAGTGCTGAGAGAACTACCGCATGTCGTCTGGCTTTTATCTCATTAGAGAAATCGTCTTTTTTAAATTGTGGATGACTACAACGGAGATATACCTTGACAAGTCCTTTGATGCCGCTTTAAATGCAAATATCAGAGGTTTACCTGATGACTATATAAAACAAAGAGATATTCATTTCATCGCCTGTGCGTCCATAAATCAAGCGTGAAAGGTAATGAGAAGCGACGGTAACTTCAATTTAGAGGGGTATTTCTTACATAGCAGCCGTGTAGAGTTTCAGCACAGGTACTAAAAGTGATTTTTTTTCTGTTTTATTCCCGCTTATCGCTGATCATGAGTATTCGGCAATTTTCTCACAGAAGGGGTTAGGTGGTCGACATTGTAGACCTCTAACCTGATAAAGCAATTAAGTAAATGTTTATGGGATGAGAGCGCTCATAAAACCGCCCTAGTATCTAGTATACACACTTTGTCGAAGCAGTGGAGAGAGACCACGAGGATATATATATATAGCAACGGTAGAGCTGTCGACTGGCACAGGCCAAGCATTGTGAAAACATTTCGTCTGAGCACTTTTTAGCAGGATCTCAACAAGAGTAAGACAACATATTAGCAAACAATCAAGAATTATTGATAAACAACACCACACTGTTAAGTGTAAAATCCGCAATTAGAAAACTGCTGCTGGCCTACCTCGCGTCGGCTCAGGGGATGTAAGACGCCATTGACATACACATATCTATAAAACACAAATAAGTGTTAACATGGATATCATAGGTAAATGTGTGTTGTAATGATATATGCAAATCACGTTAGTTGGATGACAAGGGTTAATTTCATTTCTATAATTGTTATATACGACACAACTGAATCTAAATGAAAGAGACTTTTTTGCAGACACCTTTTGAAAAATGTAACCTATCTTATTGTAAGACGAATTTTTATTTTTTTTTTCATTTTTTTTCTGGACTTAATTGCGTGAAAGAAATAAACGACTGCAAAAAGAAAGTATATAACGTCACTGATGAGTACATAAAAGAGTTTCCATATAATAAAGTGAAATTTAGAAATAGCCAAGTTTTCTTTATCAAAAGAAGCATATATACTAACTATTATGAAATTCTTTCCCATATATGATCGTATATGACATTCAAACGGCTCACAATGTTCCCTAAATTAGCACATTTACTAAATGACGTTAGGCTGCGCATAAATCAGCCAAACATGTGAAATGTTGATAATTCCAATATCACATATAATGCAAATGATATACGACTGATCAGCTTGCTAGAGAGAATTTATATAGAAATCTCACATACACTGTGTAGGGAATTGAATGCATGGGCGACAGCAATGGCATGCATATTACCAAACAGAGAGACAGGTTGAGTGTGGCATGAATTATGCCCGCAGAATATCTGACTCCTGCCTCAAAAGTGACTTTGTCGATAATGTGTTGGGGACCTCAGAAATCACCGAGAATCTGGGACATACAAAGATGAATGTGAATAACATAACACTGATCTGTTGATGAAGTTACATGACGGCAGTTGGTTTATCGAGATAGAAAGTGGCTCATGTACATATTTCAAATAGCATTTGCCCCGACCGCCCTCGCGGTTTTGCAAGCAGTTTTATATTTTTACACTAGTAGAGTTTGGTGAGATGCTGTTTTGATTTAGTATTAGCAAGATTTATGATTAGAGCACTTGGTGTGTGTGTGTGTGTGGGGGGGGGGGGGGGGGGGGTACGTTGAGATAAACATATACGATTTTCAGTTTTCATTGTCTTATGTGGAATCAAAATAAATGCAATATAAATATGACCCAGATGGGCAGACATACAGTTTTCGAAGCTTCTTTACAAAATTTTCTCTTAAAAATAAAAATAAAAAAAAATAAAATAACAGAATGATAATCATGTTAAACTTTGTCCTCAAATTAGGGTTTGCAAAGTATAACTTACATTTGTTCGACCTTTTCACATTTTCAGCGACCAATTTACTAAGGGAAAGAACTCTTCAATTACAATCGTTACTCATGGGTCTCAATGGGCAACTGTCTTCCAGCTAAAGATAGAAGTGCCTTAAATTTTCCATTTGTGTTACAAGTATTTTGTTTACCAAGCAAAGCATACCATCAAGCTTAATTAATAGTCAAATTAGAGTTTAATGGAAATGATTTAAAGAAGAATTTAAGTGACATTCCTTTCACTTATTTATTTCAGTTTTTTGTCTCGAAACGTCTTTTATTAGAAATTTGTAAATATCTTATATCTGTGTATGATTCCACTGTCGTTACAGAAAAATATATTGGGCATCCTTATTTTGCAATTATATATTCACATGACGCAATAATCCAGGCGTTTCTCCTGCATCCGAGTGAGTGCAAAGTATAACTTGCTTAGACTAGTTATGGGCTGTGCTAAGTAGCTCCAACAGGGCTCAAGATAACAGTGCCCTCAAAATTGTCCTGGATATTTCATTGACTGTCACAGGTTGGTCGTGGTCTAAATATGCGACATTCTTGTAACCAGTTGTCAGGGCTAATATATCTACTGATCGAGACACCCCGGGAAGGCATGGACATTTATTACCTCTATATACTACTACACAGTAGGGATTCCTGTACAAGTGGAGGCGACATAATTGCCTGTCGCAATGTAAAGTGTTCAGGGTAACACTCGGAGCTGTAACATTCGGAGAAAACGACTGATGCAGCCTTCGACCGGGAGAGAATATAGTATAGCAAGACATGGGCGCCAACATGTCTGTAAACCGTCATTGTTTATTGTAATATGTGTAAAAAATATTAACCAAACGACAGACTTGGTCCTATCTTTTATCCATTTGGTAGATATGTAGTTAACAAGAAATTGGATAAAAAAAGGTATCCTTGAAGCCATAAAGTTAAACTGAGAAGTCGAGTTGGGCATACTGATCATATCACTAGTTACCCGTGAACATCCACATGTCAATTATCGCACCTGTAATCAGATTTATGTCTCCTCACCTGACACAGGTATGAGCCACTGATTGCAGGTAGACACCATCACATCACCTTTTATCTTATCTTCTTGTCTGAGAAACCCCTAGCCTATCTACATATAAAATTAAAAGCTGTAGAACCTCATTGTTTTTCCTCTCAGGCTCTATTGTCGCCTTTTATACTACAGACTTCACTGCTGACCTCGCATGACCGAATCTAGCCACGAGCACTGAGCTCTGTTACAAATCTTAATGCCTCAATATAACATCAGATTGTTTTGTTGTCACAGCTTTTTTATTTGAAGTGAACATATATGAAGAGAACAAAGAAATGTGATAGACGCTGTTTACGCAAACATCCTTTCATATATCTGTGTTGTGAATGGTTAAAGACGCGGATGGAGAACAACTGAGTTGGAAATTAACGTAGACAAAAGAAGACTGTTTTCCCACACATACCCTTGTAAGTTTGGGTGTTATGATTGTGATTTCCGTCCTGCCGATGTCGCTGCAAGAATCAAACACGCAGTGTGAATACATTAATATATAGAGGATT